>NC_031771.1:14614515-14634076 GCF_001522545.3 Parus major
AGAATAGAATAGAATAGAATAGAATAGAATAGAATAGAATAGAATAGAATAGAATAGAATAGAATAGAATAGAATAGAATAGAATAGAGAAAGGGTTAAGACAGGCTGTGAGACACGTGGGGCTCTGAATCCCAGTGGTAAGACCTCAAAAATCCCTTGATGTTCATTTCAAGGAACAGTCTGAAGAGCAAGAAAGATCACAGGCTTCAGATATGTTGCAAAGCATATCTGCAAAAAATGTAGAATCACACAATGATTTGGGTTGCAAGGGACCATAAAGAACATCTAGTTCACATCTAGTTCTTCCCTGTATTCTTGAGATTTTAATCTGCTGGGTTCAATCACTTTCCAAAGGTTTCCTCAAGAGGGTAGCTTGGCATGAGGAAATGCATTGCTTTAGCTGTAGAGCAGTATTAAAAAATAACATTACTGTGCTTTAATATGAAATTGTCCTTGTGTGTATTCTTCTTCAGATTTTTGAAAAATACTCAGTCATGTTTTCTCAATTCCCATTTTTGGCCAGTTCTATTCACAGTTTTAGCCTGCCCTGAGAAAGGGAAACAGACCAAAAGTTGGTGTAACATAGGTGCCCCCTTATAATTCTTACAAAATGGAGGTCATAGTGCTAATAGCTTATTAATTTTTCATTTAGCGTTCTTATAGTCATGTCAGATCACTCCTACCAGGTAAATGCTTGCTTCATTTTGAAGAGCACAAACTAAATATGATTTGACTCCAACTTGGCCACTTTTTTTTTTTTTTTGCCAGGCCCATTTTATGACTCCCATGTCTGGTTTCCCAGGCTAGTTCACCACAACTCAAAGGAATAGGTTTGCATGATCAGGACTATGAATTACTAAATGCAGCATATATTTTCTCTGTGGCAATCAAACATCATTTCCATTGGTGGGCTAAGCCAAATAACTTGCAATCTTTCTAGTTCTTGGAGTGCAGGTATTGACATTACAGAATACAACCATAGTTTAATCTCTTTCTTTTTGGAAAGCTCAGGAATGGGTGGCATGGATAATTAATTCCCCTTACTGAGAAATTGTGGCTCCTTCTAAATGCTGTGCCACTTCTGGGCAAGTTCAGATGAGTGGGAAAATTTACAGAATTACCTGAGTATAAGAATCTATTTGCACTAAGGAGAAATGTTGTAATACCTACAAGCAGAAGTTGTGCTGCATAAAACAAGCCAGAGAATCTTCAAATCTTTGAGGCTGAAGCAGAACTTCTCAAAGTCTCTGCTACTACCTATGCAATGGCTCCCCACAGCAGGTGAAGTTCTGCTCTGTAGTATCTGGGAGATCCAGTAACCATCAGCAAAATTAGAATAATCTAATTCCTGCTGGATTACATAAATACATAATAAACTTACATAGGATAGGATAGAATAAAAGCATATACAAATGTAATACACAAATATATAATAAAAATATAAATCCTTCAAGACATAATTCCTATACTAATGTAAGCTCTTCCTCTTGCCATCATGACACAGCTGATTTCTCCCATCCAGAATGAATCATCTCTGTTGCATGCCTGTGCAACAAGAAGATCTCTTTAAAGGGAAAAAAAGAAGAAGAAAAACAAAAGGAATCCCTCAGACAACAAAACAAGCTGAAACCTGAATTCCCAACTTAGGCTATAATCGGTGATTTTCTGACTGCCATGGGAATGGAGCAAGAATTAGGGCAACATACACAGCTCAACCTGAATAAACCATAGAGATAGGGAATGAAACATTTTAAAAAGTGATTGATTGCAAAATGGTAAAACAAGGAGATATTATCACAGATTCTTTTTCATAACAGAAATGTACTTCTTTGCATTAGCCTCCCACAGAAATGTATTGTCTCAAGTTTGCTAATATATAGGTATGCTTATGGATGCTTTTACTGTGTGTTGTTCCTTTAGGTGTGTATATTTTGATGAATTAATCATTTGTTGATAGGTTAATTCTTGATTTATTTTTCTTTTTAATTTATTTTTTAAATGCCCTACTCCTCATTTTAGAACAGTCTGAAGGAGCTTCCATTCTTCCTCCCCCTAAATAATTTATCCACAGAAAACTGAAGATTCCATTAACACAAGGCTACTGATGAGTCTGGGTAAATTCCATGAACAGAGACAACTAAATGCAGAGCCAAAAGTCAAGTGCAAGCTAAGAAACAAGAAGATGGTTAAGCAGTAGTTCAGTTCTCAAGAGAATCCAGTCATTTTGTCCATCACCATACAAACAAATTGCCAACAGGAAACAATGTAAGAGTCATACTGCAGGACTATGGCACAGAACAACCAGAATATAAGAAAATGGGTAGTGGATCTGCTGATCACTCCAGTATCCTCTCCAATGAAACATGGGTAGGGCAAGCACAGAGTGGTGCTTCACTTCAGAGGGCTCTCACAGGTGCTGCAGGGTGCATTGCTACACCTGCTGTGGGAGGTTTGGCATTTGACAGCTCTTAAAGCAGTTCTTGTCTTTGAATGTGCCCCATCCCCTTTTCACATGTGCATAAGTCACCAGCAGCTCCACTGTTCCGTGGCCCTGCATCCCCCATTCTAATGCCAAGTGCCATGAAAAAGGATTTCCTTTCTCTGTTTCAAAACTTGCCTTGCCTAGTTTCATTTGATGCCTTCTAGTTCTCAGATTGGAAGAGACAGGGAACATCAATCCCTCTTCCTGCTGTCCAAGCCTTCTGGTGACTTTGTGGTCCAAAGGCACACCAGAGAAATAAAAATACACCCCTTGCTAGGGCGCTTTTTGTTACTTGCAGCTACACTGTAAGATCTGTACATACAGAGCTGTTAATGGCAGCTGGGAAGGATTTTCACAGCTAAGGATGATATGTGGTGATCCCAGCTGAACTGAAAGGCAATGGGTCTTGCACATAAATAGTTTATATGCCCTCTTTTCCTCCCAGAATCAAAATGCACAAATTCACCCAAGCAGGATTTTAATTTCCCAGAATTATCTTCATGTGTGCATCTAATATAGCTAAATCCTTAGACTTTGCTGCTTTTCTAGCTGAGCAGGTGGTTCAAGGGTTTTGCCACAGCCATTCTCAGTTTGGGATTTAATGACTTATAGCAAGGAGCTGAAGCAAAATGCCACACTGCATAACTGATTTCAACTCAGCTCTGACAGTTTGCACAAGCCAAGGATCCATCCTCAAAGAAGGTGGTTGCTAAATTCATATTTTTCTAAGAGCAGTCACAAAGTATTTATAAGTTCTCAAAGAGCCTGAAAGCAAATGTGAGGCAGCCTCTCTTTTCCTGGACATCTACCCCATGCCAGGGAAAGCTTTGCTTTAGCTTGTAAAAAGCTCAAAGGAAAAAAAAAATCACTGCTTTTTGTAAGTGGGAAGGTTGACTATCCCATGCTATTGTGGGATGGATGGGAAGAGGTTGGCAGTTAAAAGACTATCAAAGAAACAAAATCACCTCACTTTTTTAACTTCATTATAATTTAAATATATGTATATCTCATAATACATGTATTTTAAACACAGTTTAAATTTTAATAAATAATTTAACATATTGGAGCAATAGCAAGATTAGTGCTCTGACAATTTGTTACCAGCTGGGTATGGCAGTGAGGTTAGAAACAAACTTGTGTACATTAGCGTGTGCCCCTTTCCACTAGCCTTTCCTAAGGCTCCTGTGTGGGTAACTGGTGACTGGAATAGGAACCCCTACAGAGCTAGGTATTTTTTGTCATTTTTCCACCATTACAGCTGCTTTAGCTGTTTTTTCTAAGTGTCAGGTTTGGACCCTATGTTTAAGCAAGTAGGTTATCAATGGAAAATAGGATTGTCTTGGAAAATTTTTCCCTAGTCACAAAAAACTGTGTTCTTTTGGATTTTCTGTCCCAGCGTCCCAATACATTCCTCAAAGCACAGCTGCCTTCCAGTTTCTTCAAGGGCATGATCAAATACCAAGAATTTGGCATTCACCAATCAAAATCAGAAGAGGAAAATGAGAAGTAAAATGAATCCTTCACAGGGGAAGTGGAGGGGCAGGCACTGATGACAAGACCAGAGGGAATGACATGGCCGGGGAGGTTTAAGCTGGATATTAGGAGAAGGTTTTTCAGCCAGAGAATGATTGGACACTGGAATAGGCACCCTAGGGGACTGGTCACAACACCAAGCCTGACAGAGTTCAAGAAATATTTGGACAATATTTGGGATGTGCTGTGCAGGACCAGGAGCTGGATTTTGGTGATCTTCATAGGTCCTTTCCAATTTGGGTTATTCTCTTATTCAATGATTCTATGAAATCTTAAAAACACCTTCCCCCCCACCACACCCTCCTGCAAGACAAAGAGGAAGTTTCTGGCAGCATCTCAGAGAAACCACCCCTGTACCCCCTCCGCTATGGGAACTGTGCCATGCAAACCCAATTCAGCCTCACACCCAGCGTTCCTGTAAACATTTCCCCTCCAACAACAGCCCGCAGGCTGCCACTGCGTATTTGCATTATTCCACAAATACTTTTTGTTGTGAATAATGTAAAAATCATTGCCTATTGTGCTTCAGCTTCTTTAGAGCATTCTGAAAATAGAACATACACTGAAGTAGTGCAACATTGTGCTTCAAATCTGGGTTTTGTTTGGTTTTATGTTTATTGTTGTTGGGATTTTTTTCTTGGTGTTTTCTTGGTTTGTTTTTTTTTTTCCCTGCTATTTTTCATCTTGTTTGAGCTATCTAGTGGTGAAGCACCTGTCACTTTATAGCAACCTTTTCCACTGGCATTTCTGCTCTCAGGCACTTGAAATAAAACGTTTTTTCTCAGCAGAAGGCTGAGTTGTGGTTACTGGCTGGTGTATAGGAATTGTTCCACCTACCTGTGAGAGGCAGTTCTTTCTGTGCCGTGGCAGACCCACTGCCTAGGAGCTCGTGACTCTAAGGTGATAAAACATTACATCAACCTGAAAGTGCAGGGCAAGTCCAAATGGGCTGAGTGCAGTACAGTTCAAACTGAGATGTATTTTTCCCTGCGTGCATTGCATCGCTTTGTATTATAGAGATTTCGGCAAATTTTTGCTTTTTATGGTAGGGCATGAATTTACTAATAGGAACAGGAAGGAGGAAAAACATTTTAAGGGATAGTCCTGGGAACTAATAATATTAGAATAACATACATACATATGCAAATCACCCTTTCTGGATGATCTCAAGGTATTATGGTGATTTGCCTCCCACTTTCCCAACCAAGTAATACAAGAGGGGAAAAAATAGCTAACATTGTAATTTTTTCTGAAGAATTTTTGAAAAATATATTTTGTTTGATAAACTAAAGCAACTTTCCAACAAGGACAAAGCAGTTAATGACTGAATAGATAGTTTCTTTAAAAAAGGATAATAAAAAGTCAGTTTGCCAATGACAGGTGTTTCAAGAAAAAATCAGTCTGATTTTCTACTACAGCAATTACTACCAAAAACTGAAAAACAACCAGGGACTGAAAGATATATTAGTGAAAGGTGAATATAGGATTCATTTTCAGAAGGAAAATAAAAGTAAGACATGGGACTGCTTCACAGAGAAATAAATCCTTAAAAAAAAATGAAAGAACCAGTACCAACAGAGTTACCTCTGAACACATAAAGGTAAAAGAAATGTGGCATTTCTGGCACATCTGGCACATCTCATAAAGAATAAATCTCCATACACACTATATATATATATATATATATATATATACAAATAGAATCCTATCAAAGTATTAGTCTAGATTGTATTAATGAAGTTTGCCAACAACTCACACATAAAAACATGTTTGCATTAAGTGTTTCTTAAATTTTTCAAGTAAGAAACAAATCAGTAACAATCAGCCTGTTGATAGGTATTTCATGCAGAAACATAAGACACAAATTTGTTAATAAATTATTCACCAGCTTTTCTCTCAAGTGTATTGAGAGCTGGCAAGATGTCCATGGCTCAGGCTAGTGCTAAATAACTGCACATAAAACAGAGAGGCACTGTCAGGAAACATAACACAGAGATTACTGGTAGGTCTTGACTTAGTCAACATCCTCATTAATGATAGTAAAGTGTAAGTAAACAGAAACATAATGAAATCTGTTGGTAGCTGGAAGGAACTGCATGCCAGTGTCAAAGAAAGTGGAATACTACAGAGGAAGTGAAATGCCTGGGTGTCAAATAAAAACCCACTACATCAAATGAATAAAAAATATTCTATTCATACTTGAGAAGAACCACAGGCATGTCCCAGATTAATTTTCCATCCATCACCAGGCAGTGCTAGCCAGACAATCACAGTAGTTCCACAAAAGTCAGTGGAAACACCAGTGAAGATTGAAGGAAGCATGGACCATTTTGCCCAGAGGATGGGTTGCTACTTAGGGAGAGTGGCAGAGAGAGCAAAAGGTGACTTTTGGTCCTGCAAGATGAAGTGCATTATTTGTGTTATAGAGAGGTAACAGCTCTTCTGACATAACCTACAGCACCCCATTGATTATACTATCAGTATTTTTTTTAAATCTGCAAAATTATTACTCAAAATGTTTAGAGATGAGGGGTTGGATAATACTGAAGGTAATTTCATAAGTCCATAAACTTGAAAATGTATATCTTAAGGTGGTACATTAGTAAATGATTCAAGGAACCTTATTTACTCTGGCTACCTCACAGCCTGTACTGAGAAAAATGTTATTGCTGAGGCCTCAAAGTGCTGTTTTGCCTGCTGTTTTCATTAGAAGCCATTCATGTTTTATTTAGATAGCTTCAATCAATGTGTATCTCTGTTTTATTTTTCAGTTAAACCCTGCCAGCACAATCAACCTCGTCTGCAAATTGTTCTACATTGTCTGTAAGTGAGTGCCTTTCAGTACTGTAAACCTTGTGTAGTTAATTGTTCTTGGAGAACAGGGGAATATTTCTTGATAGCAAGGCAATCATTTATGTGACAATGTGTTGTGTTTATTTTGAATACAAAATTCATATCACACTGTTGGTTTTGGTATTCCTACCTTTTGGTGCCTTACATGTCCTATTAGGGCTAACATAGAGGGAACAACACCTCTTCTGATTCTTTAAAAGTAGCTTGGGGACAAATGGATGGATCAATTTAACTGGAAAAAACTTGTTCCAGTAAGGGGAGCTGCCTGAATAGGTTAGTAGTTGAAGACAGAATGCAAACTGTAGGAGTTAATGGGTATTCTTGATGTAGATGGAGCTCACTGATGGAGTGGCTAAAAACTGTGCTAGGAGCTGTGCTGTTTCCCGTGTTTATAAGAGGTGTAAAAAAGACCAATTGCTAAAATTAAAAGATCCAAATAAAACAAAATAGTTGGTCAAGCTAGTGAAAACAAGGGCTGACCAAAGATTTACCAAGTTATTTTTGAAGGTGGAAAGGCAAGTGAAACCCACTGGAAACAGATTTAAGGAGATGCACCTTGGAAAAAGCAATCCAAGACTCAAGGAAACAACATGAGCTCTAAGCTGGCTTTAACTTTCAAGAGCAAGACCATGAAAACACCAGCCTAATCCTAGAAAATGCTGGGTAAAATCACAGGAGGTTTAACAGAGCAGATAGAAAACAGAAAATACTGTTAAACCCCAATACAAACCCAAAGTTCATCCCTATTTTGAACACTGTGTGCTACTCTGGCTCCTTCACCTGCAAACAAAATATGATTAAAAATTCAGAGGAGAATAACAAAGGTGATGAAAGCTATGGGGCAGCTTCCCCTTGATAAATGAGCAAGTGGTTTAGGACTCTTGCTATGGTCAGACTTGACTTGAGAGGAGATGGTAGTTTCTGGGAGTCAGAGCCACAGAGCTAGATGGAGCCATTCACACAAGAAACCCATGGAGTGGTGGGCTGCACGCTCACCTGGCTTTATCAGGGCTGTTTTTATGGGTGCCCAACATCTAGATGGCCTCAAGGGAGAAACAGCATCAGAAATCCAGAAAGCCAGAAAGCATTACTAACTCTGGAAATAAAAAACAAACCTCCACGTGTAATTGGGAAAGTTCCTGAAATTAAAATGGGTGAAAGAGTACTTGGGGGAAAATACCACAAGTGCTTGTGCTGTTGCTGCAATGTGTGCTTAGGGGGGACAGCTGGAGCACGTGTGTGGTGGCAGGGTGTGTGTGTAAGCTGTTTATATCCTGAACATGAACCATATGCTGCTTTTAAATCTTCCCCAACTAAGCAGCCGTGTCTCCCTGATCAGACCTTATCTTTAAAATGATGACCGACTTCTGGGACTTCCTTCTGTGCTTGCTTCCTGCTTCTGTGAACCTGAACATGGCTCTTGGGAAGCACTGTGGATTGACAGCTTCAGCAACTACAAAAAATAAGACATGATAATCGCTGTCAGAGAAGGACTGGAAAGAGAAACTGAGAGCTTAATTACGGCTCCAAAGGAATGGGCTCTTTGTAGAGGCGATGATAAAAGGAAGATAGAAGGAAGAAAGTGCAGAGCATAAGAATTACAGTCAGCTTTTGGAGACTATTAGCAGTTCAGTTTATGATCATAACAATATAGCTAGAGATTTTTTAAAGGTGAAACCTAAAAGGCCATCAAATTGGGCACCAGACATTCAGCAAGAGCCACAAAATACAAGTAGCTTCATCACAATAGGAGAGTAATAAGGGATTTGTTGCAATCTTAATCCAAATAAGAAATTCTGATGCATAAAAATCCCCTTGAGACTTTTTTTTTTGGCTGCTAATGGCCATAAGGCATATGCTAGTGATGCCATTTAGGTTTTGCCTTTTTTTTTCTATGTTCTCTGTATTCTTCACACATATATTTGTAACTCTGTCACCTATGGTATTAGTGACTAGTTTTCCCAGTACTTTTCCATGGCCTTTCCCTAAGCAGAAAGACAAAACAAATTCCAAGCTCCAGGCCCCAGGGGGTACAAGGCTCCGTGCTACCTTGGTTCTTCCTGGGAACCAAAGCTGAGAACAGCTCTTTGAGATACATTTCATGGACAGAGTACAGCTAGTGCTGAGGAGGCTCCAGAGAAGGGGCTTGACCTGGGGAGGAATTACATCACCATTTGTCTTCCTAACTAGTGCTTTCTATCAATTATGCTAATTTTCTAAAACCTATAAAAATTTACTTACCCCTGGGGGAGGGGTAGGCTTCTGTGGACATCTTTCCATAACTGCTCCTGGAGGTCTCCAAATAAAGATATCCTTTTATATGACCTCATTACTACAAGTATTTTGAATTTCATTTCCAGGTTGGGAAGAAGGCAACACTAGGAGATCCAGTGTGGTGGGCTTATAAAGGAAGGAAGGATACTGCATCATCGTGGACACTGCTTGTCCACTTCTTGAAAATCCCAGACTAAGAATGCAGCATATTACAAACACAAGACTAGAAATGACACAGAAAGCATAATTACAATTACTAAAAAAATTATTGGGAAAACCAAGATAAATATAATAAAAAGAAATAAATAAAAAGAAATATAAACCAAATACAAACCAATATTGTGCACACCACAAGCATAAACTATGCACCTTCTCAAAACCAAATATAAAACATGATAATAGCATCTGAAACTCCTTGATAGCTGGATTTGAATTGGATCCACTGAAAACCTGGATGGTATGATAGAAAAAAAGAAACAACTGCAGCAGTAACAGTGCCCTCTAGATACTGCTAACACATCTGTAGAAATATATACTCCTGATTAGCATTTATATACTACAGCAAAACACCAAAAACCTGGCTGGCTTTGAGGTGTTGGTGTCTGCCACATAGCGAGATCCAGCTTGATGGAGTGGGTTGTCTCTCCTTGCCCAATATTCCTTGTACTACGCATGAAGGAAAACTATGCATGAAGGGCAGCTAGGTACAGATATGGCTGGAAGAGGTGAAATGCAGGTTTCTGCCTTGGCCATTCCATTCCCTTCAGCTTTTATGTACAGGATCAGCTTTGCAGCCTGAATGGACTATTCTGCTTCAGCCTCTGTTTAGCCCAGGGAATGCAGTACACAGCCAAAGAGGCAATTGGCCAATGGATCCCCACTGGAAGGGCTATATCTTACTGCCCTTCCTGAATAAAACAACAGCTTTATTTCTTTAGGGATGACCCCTCCCTTTCAACACATTTGTTAAAGTAAATATGCTTGCCTCCAAAGGTGTAAATGACACCCAGGAATTTGTAATAGTGGCATGCTCAAGGTCAGCAAAAGAAAAGCCAGCAGTCTGCAGGTGTTTGGTCACAGAGCCAAGCAACAGAGTCTCCACCTGTATGTCAGTCCTTGGAAGGACACCAAGGAGCATGCAGCCCCACTGTCTTGAGCCCTCCAAGCTAGAGGACAGCCACATTAAAGAAAAAAAAATAACACCGCACCTAGCTCATCAATAAGGTCAGCAGTCCTAGCAGGAATCCTTACTCCAAAACCTTAAATACTGGAAAACATGAGTGTGGACAGCTAGTATTTAACAAAGCCAACAAGGCAATGAGTGGAATTAATTAGAAGTAAATAAAAATACATAAATAAAAGAAAAAAACAGGGTGAACCCAAAAAAACCAAACAATAAACACTAAAAAATAAAATAATGAAAAAAAAAAAATCCATCATGAGCAAAAAACAAAACAACATAAAATGCATTCATCACAGTACTGTCGTGTTTTAACTTGAAAGAGAGCAATGTGGGGCCAGTGAAGTTACACTGCCCTTAGACTGATCACAAATTTCACAGGGAGAGATGATTCCTCCCTTCTTTGCACACAAAACCTTGCAGGCTTCAACATGTAAGTACACGTAAACTACAAGGAGTTTTATGGGCCCTGTTAAAAAATACTATGTCAGTGCTCCAAAAAGCAGAAGGCAGGTAACCTATTACCTAGATTTAGATTTATGATGAGCATCATGGATTGACCACCACGAAGCAAGAATTTTGCTGTTTGTATTATATTTGATGATGTTCTCCACTGCCACATCCAGGACATCCAGTGCCCAGAAAATGTCACAAACAAGCATGTGGCACCAAGTAAGCAACACTGCAAAAACCAGCTGTACTGCAGTTCCCTCCTTGCACAGATCATTTGAACAAGCTGAAAATGAGTAAGATGTACCCTAGGAAAAGGGTGTACTGGATAACACAGGTAACTGGGAGCTCTCAAATTCTAATAATGTTGATGGTATTTAGGGGTTTAGCTGTGTTTCATGAAAGAGCCTAGTGATCCAGGACACATCAATTTGCCAGTCAATTTACAGGGGCCTAGCACTGGATACAAATCTCCAAAATATATTAAGGGTCACATCTGAAAAGCAATTCCAGTGCTTGAACCTTATTCCCTACCTACTGCTCTAAGCATCTCTTCAGCATAATGATATTCATACTTTCCAAATCACTATGCTGCTCTCATCTTGGCTCACTGAAAAGCTGTTGTGTATACTAATTGGTGTGGTATGTCCTATACATTAGGGTGTCTGGCTTAATTTGGAAATCGTCTTAAAATTCATACTTGAATTATTGATTTTACAGCTTAGACGATGAAATGAGATGGGGTGGATTTTACAGTTATGAATAATACACTCCTGCTCAGCCAAAACTACCTAGTGATGAGTTCAAGCTTAAAGAGATGCCACCACTACACGTTTTCCACGTGCTAATATCAGGCTACCTACAGTCCTCGCCATATATTTGTTATTTTTCCTAATAGCCATGCAAAAGTAGGGATTAGTGTGTAAGGGATTTTAGGACACAATTCCCATTGGTCTCTGCTGAGATTATGCACCTGAAAACCTCTTTTGAAATCTGCTCCAGATATTGATTGCTGTCCAATTTCCATTTGGCTGAATAGGGAAGGTCCCTGACCCCCTTTTCTTGTGCACTGGTTGATAACATTTTATAGTCCATCCTGTTATCCTTCATGAAAGACATTAGGTACATCTTGCTTGCTCCTCTTTCCCTTTCAGAATTTGTCTCAGCAAGACCTTTCCTCTACAGCCCTAATGAGCACAAAACTAATTGGGTACATCTGCAGCCATACTTAGGAACATTCAAGACTACCTGGCACTATCACCCTTTCTGCACTGTTATGGTATCAGTACCTTGGTAATGGACTACTCAGCATTTCTCACAGTCCTCAGGTGTGAGTCCACTGGCCCTTTCTGCATTTCAGACACTTCTTCCTGTTGGGTGCCTCTGCTGGTGCATTTTGGTGTTTTGTTTGCTTTTTCTTCAGCTGCCAGGTACTGTGCTAACTATCTGAAGATTAGATTGCACATTTGTCTTGGATCATTTTCCTGTGACTCAATCAGAGGAAGCATTAAAAGATTTATAAAATGAATGTGTGAAACAAGGATGTGCCAATCAACTGTACAGTAGGGGGTAAAAAAGCCATTATTTCAGTGACTGCTGCTATGTGTTAAAAGAAAACTGAACTTAATAAAAAATCATTCTACTGATTTCTGAAACGGAGTCCAGGAGGCAAAAAGGTCATGTAGAAGACCAGAAAGATCAATTACATGTCTCTGCACAACCACCCATTTCTTAAAGCTCTGATTTTTGGTATAATCCCTTTGTCTATGTTTTGACCCAGTCTTATTTGATTTATGTTTTTTATTCATTAAATTGTATGCATGAGGTATCCGCTCAAGACTTAACCTTATGCATGTTTCACTGAAGGGATTTTTGTTGTATTTGATACAAACCACTCTACCTAGTTTTATTATTTGAAATCTTCAAAATCTGTCTTTGTATTATTGATTTCTTTCTTTCTGAAACCTGATTTACCCCTAGCAATAGCATTTAGTCTTAAAAATAATTAGGATCACTTTACCACTGCAGCATAACCCCAAGTAAGAAAGTTAATTTCATATTCAGTTTAGAATTTTTCCATTAATACCATGAATACTAAATTTATACTATGGCAGTCAAAGTCCTCTGAGAGTACCTTTAAAACACCAATTTCTCAGCTGTGATCATTTCCTACTTTTGTTTCGCAGATGGCTTTAAATCCTCCCACAGTGTTGCAACAAGAGTGGTATTTTCCCTTTTTATTTTTCTCTCTAATCCTGCTTGCCAGGAGATAGGTGAGATAAGTGTTTACAGATGATATCAGCATTACAGGATAGATGCTTAACAGTACTGCAAAAACACCGTGCCCAGCAGTCCCCAGGGCCAATACATTTCTCCCAGTAGCTCAAATTTTTCTCCAGCCTGATAAGCAATGTGCACTGGAACCTTACCTTGTGGACATGAGTATAATTCTTCCTTCATGGTAACACTATGAGGGATCCCAGTGGCGGATTTTCCGCTCTTCCTCATGGGTGGGACACGTTGGTTTCTTTTAGTGTCCAAAGGCTCCATGATCCTGGCTGGTGGAGTTATGCTAAGTTGCAGCATTCAACATATGTCTTCAAGTGCCCTATAGATAGATTTAGGTCAGTCCATTGGTTTCCTAAGGAGCATGGACACCAAATATCTGTTTGTTGTTGGGTTGTTTGTTTCAAAGAAGATCTGATTTTTCCTGAATGCTACAAGAGTAAATGAACAAGCAGCCCAGGAATTACTGTCCACTTTTTTGGTCCTAAAAATCATTCTGCTTTTTCTCCTTCTCAACCAAGCCATTGCTTTTGCTGTTTTTTGGGGTTTTTCCTGGTTTCCCTGAACTTTTCTGACTTTCACCAGCAGCTGCAACCAACAAACCCCTTTGCTTCCAAATTTGCTGTCAGCTCCAGGGAAACCTCTCTGATGGCACAGCTTATTTACTCTGCTATTTCTGCTTCCTGTTGTTTCAGCAATAACTGTGTGGAAGAGCATTTAATTGCTTTTCCCATTTAGCCTGGCTGAAGCATGCTCAGCACACCCATCTGCTTTAACATGACTTCTACATCAAAGTCCCACCCCCGCTCTACAACAGCCAGTTACATCTTACAGCCTAATTTATCCACACACAAAAAGAGCCTTTATTTGAAAATAGAATCAGGGCTAGCTCTGAGAATTCACGGGTTCAAATTAACGAGAAAAAAAAAAGGCAACACAAGTTCTTTAAAGTGAAATTCTAGGTACAATTTTTATTTTCTCCCACATTTCCCTGTATGTACTAGAACAACCGAGACAGGTCACGCTTTCCAAACAATTGAAATAACTTGGAATCGTAGAGGAAGTCTGTATTGCTAGGCTTCAATTAAGCTAAATTATTAATGATTTTTGTGTCTAATTGCCTTATTATCTTGACTACAGACAGATTCAAGTCAACAGTTCAAATAGCTTTTATACATGGCCATTTTGCAATCCATGTCTAAGCCACCAGTCAACAAGTCACCACTAGTCTTCCACAGTGGGTTTGCACAGCCTTCCCAGTTGAACTAAATATTACATTTTTCAGGGCAACACCCTATCTTGATCATCTATGCCAGGAAGTCTTTCCATGTCCCTACTGCCTCCGCATGAGGAAGCACTGAAACAGCACTGACGCCCACTGGAAGAGTAGGAATACCAAAAGAAATTCAGGCATATCTCTGTTTGTCATGGTTTACCTCAGCCATCAACAAAGCCCCATGCAAAAGCTCACTCACTCCCCCACCAGTATGATTGGTGAGAGAATTGGAACAGCAAAAGCTAGAAAACCCGTGGGTTGAGATAAAGACAGTTTAATAGGAAAAGCAAAAGCAGCACACTCAGGCAAAGCAAAACAAGGAATTAATTCAGTGTTTCCCATGGGTAGGAATGTGTTCAGCGATCTCCAAGTGAGCAGGGCCCCCCAGCACACCTAACTTGGGAAAAAAAACACCATCACTCCAAATGTCCCCCCCTTCCTACTTCTTCTCCCTGCTTTCAACACTGAGCATGATGCCACATGGTCTGGAATATCACTTTGGGTCACCTAGCCTGGCTATGTCTCCTCCCAACCTCCTGTGTATCCCCAGCCTCCCTGCCAGCGTGGCAGTACAAGCAACAGAAGAGGCCTTGGCTCTGTGCAAGCCCTGCTCAGCAATAACAAAAAACATCTTTAGATTATCATCGCTGTGTTCAGCACAAATCCAAAACACAGCCCAATAATAGCCTCTGTGCACAAAATTAACTCTACCCCAGCTGAAACCAGCACACTGTTACTGAGAGACTGAGAACCCATCTTCTGCTGCACAAGGCATTGGACCTCAACAGGCTGCAAGTAAATATGTTAGCT
Organism: Parus major; assembly: GCF_001522545.3. Taxonomy (NCBI): domain Eukaryota; kingdom Metazoa; phylum Chordata; class Aves; order Passeriformes; family Paridae; genus Parus; species Parus major. The sequence continues at coordinate 14,629,660 of NC_031771.1, forward strand.
AAAAGTTAGGGACCAGATGTCCCATGGCACTTTCTGTCCTTCAGGCTATTTTGTTGGTACTGCAAACCTGCTATGGCTGGCCACAGTGCTATGGCTTAAACTATCCCTTAAGTGGAAAACATTTTTTTGACAGCCCATATTTTCAAAACTAAATCATTATTAGTTGCATTTTCTATGTAATATGGGAGGGGATCTTTTGTTATTTTTGAAGTTATTCTTGCACCTAGAAAAATGGTATAAAAATGAAGGTACATATTAGGAGGAAGAGACTAAAAAAGTCAGATTAAGTGTGAGCCTTGTTGCTGATTTCTGCTTTTGAATTACTCCTTATTTTGGAATTTTGCTTGAGCCCAGTGCAAGTATTCCCACTGAAGTTCGTGCCTAAGAACAAGTGTGGAAAAATTCAGCATGAAAAATATGAGGTGCTTCCCTGGCAGGGAGGGATCTTATGGTGCTTTCCTAAACCAGGACCACAGAGGAAATGATGATGGGGGAAAAATAAAACACAGAATGTGGAGTCTGCTGAGGTCTAATTCAGTGTTACCATCTATCTATCTATCTATCTATCTATCTATCTATCTATCTATCTATCTATCTATCTATCTATCTATCTAATCTATCTACCTATCTATTTGAATTGTTGGGATTTTATGATGGAAATGTGGGTTTATCAGAGATAAGCTGAGTTTTGCTGGATCTATAGCAGGAAGTCAGTGATGTTTATCTGAATCTCTCCACAGCTTTTAAAATTCATGGAGTTTTGTCATGACAATACTTCAGACTGGGAATATAAAAGTGAAAACCAACCATAATACTTGATGATGAAGTAAAGAAAACACTGTATGCTTTGTGTAGGGCAGTAGCTGGTAAATGTCCTGAGAACAGAAATGTGTAACCATGAATTGGTCCAGATGACATGCATCTTTGAGAATAAGGTAACTCATTACAGAATGTAATGGCTCAGTGACAGTTGTTTATGGAAGTTAATGGAAATATGAGAGAAAGACAGAAAGCAAAAAGGACATATCTTCAGAAAAAGAAGGAAAAAAAAGGAATAAAGAATCAGAATCACAGTCAATTACAATATAGTAAACCCACTTTTAAACCATTGCAAAATAATGAAATTATCATTAAAGCTCCACATCTACCTGGGGGATAAAGGAATAATGAGCAACAAATGATGCAGATACCATGGTGCCAGGGTGATATATGTGTGACAAATCCTCCTGAAATAAATTGATTAGGAACTAAAAATCCTGGGTGAACAGATTCAAATAATACAACTTGAAATGGAGATTTTTTTTCGGAAGAGAGTGTTCCATACTCTAAGGTTGCAATTTGGTTCTGTTACAGGTTTCCCAGTGTAAAACACTACACTGAATTTCAAGGCCTAAAGGCTGTCTGCCTCTGCAAGTAAAAAATATCTGAATGCCGGGGTGATGGATATGGAAAAGAATAGGAGTAGATTATAGAGTCTTACAAAATGATAGAGCAGCACAACAAATCAATGCGCTTTGGGGCTGCTGGTGAAGGTAAGTTATATCCTCCGACTGCACAGAATAACGGCTCTTTATGTAATCACACCTGGGATATGTCATTAAATTGCAATACCTCATTACCCGTCCTCACAAAACATGGAAGAGTTTCAGGGAATTTAGATCTGAAAAAGAAAAATGATCAGACTCTTGGAAAGAGTGATACACAAGGAGAGATTAAGTAGCTTAAATATATAGCTTATCTAATCGATAATTAAGCAAGGGAAGGATAATGGCTTGAAAATATGTAAGAGAAGGATAATTATTTTGCATGAAGCATGGTCCCAATTCAGCACAGTGTTAAAACACACGTGCAGATCCATCAGCCCTGAAAAACAGCAATGTACATGATTTCAGTAGAGCTTGAGCACATACCTAAATTTAAGCATGCATTGAAGTACTTTGATTAATTTGGGCCATAACTGCAAGTAATAGTATGAAATTAAGAAATGCAAAAGTGTAGGCTGAACACCAGGAAAATCTTCCAAACAGTGAAATATATGAGACTGGGGAGTAATCACTCAAGGGAATTGGTGGAAACCTTATCCCTGGACACATTTCAAGTTTTGCTGGACAAAGTACTGGGAAAATATCCTTTGGGGAATAATCTTGCTGTTGCCTCTGGAGACAACTGCACAACCTACTGCAACTATTCTGTGTCTTGAGTTTTTCTGGGCTGACTCACAGCATTAAGCCTGAGACATGATTTTAAAAAGCACCAACAGCGCAACAGGCTGGTGGCATTTCAAAGCTCTTCTTTGCCTTCCCCCACAATTTATCAGGCTTTTTCCATCTTCATTATATGCAATGCTATGAGTGGGGAATAAAAACCACACCACCACATTTTTAGCTTAGTGTTTTTTTTTTCCTTTTCTTTACTCGCTGACTAAACATTGATTTCATTCTCATCTCTGCATTAAAACAGAGCTTAAAGATATAGAGGAAATCTAATTTCAACTTGTAGGGCTTTGTTTCATTCCCAGAGCATGTGTGGTGAATGGTGAATATCATCTGAGAGGTAATTGTATCTTGAAGAATCTTATATCTCATATCTCTGAGCATCCCAGCAGAAGCAGTATTAAAGATTTGGTGGTTTTGCTAGTTTGGTGTGGGGTTTTTTGAGGGGTGGGGTTGTTTGGTTGGTTGATTTTGTGGAGTACTTTTGGTTGGTGTTCTGCTTGTTTGTTTCATTTTTTGTTTTTCCCCTCCACACAGACCCTGGAAGAAAGGCTGTTACAAAAAGGACTTTCTGAAAGATGGAGCAGTAGATTCTCCAAGGGCTTTTTCCACTGGGGAAAATAATTTTGGTGAACCAAAAGCAAGGTTCAAAGAACAACGACTTTTTAATTGCTTTGAAATCTACTTTTTCTTAAATCAAATGATTGTGGAAGGCTGTGCATTATTCACTTGGACATGTGGGGCTATTCTGCAGCCATGTAGGAAAAGGACAGGTGTTCTCTAACATGACTTTGCAGAGATATACTGGAAATGGAAATGGCTGAGACAGATGTGTTAAAAATTGTAGATTTCCCTTCCCTGACCACAGTCAATATTCTTCCTTTATTTTTGCAGTGTCAGTGAATGGTCCCTGATTTTATTATTGGGAAAACAGCACTTATGTTTATTGGTACTAATTTTCCACTGCACATCGATGCATCCAGAATAGCAGTTCTTAACTTTAAGTACACATTTCTGTGCCCGTCTTACTAGCAATTCATCTAGGAACATGTGTGAGCATCTTCCCAACTCATGGCCTGAGTTAACAAACAAGGTTACTTAATTCTTTTATCCCATTTAAAAGGATGGCCTTGCAAGGTCTCCATCATCAAGGATACTTAAGAGCTTGTTAAGTAAAAAGCTGAGCAGGATAATAAACTGAGTGGATCTTCCAATGGGTTGGATTAGGAAGCCTCATTTGGGCCCTTCCAGCTCTCTTAGCTACAGTCAAAGCTGGGAGTGCAGCAGAAACTCCCCAAGTAGGTCTGGTCACTGGGCTAAAGTGTGGCATGTTGCATGTGTCAGCACTCAGGCAATTAGAAAACTATGATTTACTGAAAACTATTTTTTTATTCGTTTTATTGTAAAAGAAGCTTCATTTGTTTAGGTCCTTCTCTGAAACACTAAAAGCAAACAAACAGTTTGGTTTGTAAGGAAAGTGTTTAGCGTGTTCCAGACAAGCACCATTATTTCTGGAGGTCCCAAGTAAGCATTTAAGATTACAAACGTTAACACAAAAGCAGGCTTCTTGTCCTCTTTCCTGGAGGTTCCTGACTCTCAGGAGACGAGGGGATTCATGTTTCCCACCTGCTGGGGGTGCCAGGGCAAGGACAGAGTGCGTCTTGCTGGCCCCAGCTGATGCCAGGCTGCCCTGAGCCCCATCCGTGTGCGGGGCAGCAGGGAGACCACCCCTGACCAAGAGGTGGGGTCTGATGGGCTGCTTGGTGGTGGACAACCAAGGCTGAGAGGCCAATCGTGAGCTGGGGAGTCTAGTGAGGAATGGATCTGTGCTGGAAATACAGGCTGCAATTGACTTTCTGGGAGGGCAGCGGTGGACAGAGCACCCAATCGGGGGTGACAGAACCACACAGGCGATGGATCGGTGCCGCAAAGGCAGGCTGCAATTGGCTGCTTGGATGGGGACAAAATTCCAGGCGACCAATCGGGACGTGGGAGATCCAGTGTGGAGTAGGTCCGTGCCCTGTATGGCGGCTGCGATTGGCTAGCTGGCAGGGGAGCCAGGGGCAGAGTGTCCAAGCGGGCTGTGCGGGATCCCTTCGGGAGGGGGCTGCGGACAGGTGGTGGCAGAGGGTGCGGGGTAAGGGGCGGCTGCGGGGCAGCGCGGGCGCGGCGGTGGCGGTGCGGTGCGGTGCCGGCCGGCTGCT